>NC_056729.1:1264669427-1264674427 GCF_019279795.1 Protopterus annectens
GTCCACATTATTAGCTGGGAATAGACTGTTACACGTGGTGTTCAGTGTTTGGGACACTGCAAATGGACACACATGTGTAGGCCATACTTGTCAATCATCTGCAAAAAGGCTAAAGGTGGGGAGGGTGTGTCAATATATCATACCGGTGCACTACAGCAGGGTTCCTAAGGATGCTAAGAAACAGGAACTGTGGCTGACATAACCCTAACTCAACAGCAATGGTGACAGCAGTGTGTGAACTCCAAGGGATTTGCACATGAGTAGACCTTGCAATCATGCAGAGTTGGGGGACATGTGTAGGGCAGACTGACCATATACTGGCAAATGCAGATGGCCCATGCTAGTATAACCCTGCCAGGAATAGTGACTACTGTAGTACACATAACAATAGGAGCAACAAACCATCATGATAAGGGTGTGCACACATATGCACCCATGGAGTGTCTGCATCACAGTCAGCATCTGCACACCTAACACATTTCTTAGACACTGCATGTGAATGAACAGGACATATGTCACATATCAGGCTCATGTACTGTTAATATATGCAGTGATGTGGTCCCATGGCAGATCAAGGAAGAGTGTGTCATATCAATAAGGGTGTGTACACTCCCCATAGCCATAGTAAGCTCTGACGGTTGTCAGTGTAATAGTATTGTATTGGTCATACATGCACCGCTGATGTTGAGATCTGTAAACGAGACATCAGGCATTCACAAATGACATATGTCCACATATCATCCCAGGTATGTGTTGGTCAAACACATAGTGGCTGTGAGCATTAGAGCAGACATAACTGACACAGTAACACAATTTCAGCAATGGTTTGTACACCTGTGAGGTTTTGTGCACAGTACATGGCAGGGTGCAGAACAGGTGCACAGCAATACTGTGTACATGGGTGCAGTGATTTCCAGGGGAAGGGGCATCAACTACTAACACAGCCCATGCATCACACACATTTATACTGTTGCTAGCATGGATTGACTATAGCTGCACTGCATGCTGTTCAATACCATATCTTATGCATGTTGACAGATGGGTAATGGGAGGACTGTGTGTACTATATTTGTGCAACCTCACCTGTAGGTGTGTGTGTGTGTGTGTGTGTGTGTGTGTGTGTGTGTGTGTGTGTGTGTGCGTGTGTGCGTGTGTGCATGTGTGCATGTGTGCGTGTGTGTGTGTGTGTGTGTGTGTGTTTGGGGGGGTTATTTAGTCTGTAAGTGCAATCTGGTGGAGTGGAGGGGGGTTGATGCATGTAGGATGTGTGTGTGCATGTGTGTTTGTTTGTGTGGGTGTCCATGTATGCACATGTGTGATTGTGGGGTTGTTCATACGGCAGTGCTTTCTTTGGGATTGTGAAGTACATGGACATGGACTGACACATGAGACACCAGGAATACTTGTCTGATATGTAATCACAAGACGGCTGATAGTATAATCAGGTCTATAGCATGGAACATGCATTGGGAGGGAAAGTAGACAGCAGGTATACCCTTAATATTGCAATCAGCAGAAAGGTGAATGACTACCCATGTATGCAGCACTACAGATGCATTGGGGAATTACTAGGCAACACCAGGGAATATATCCATATATTTCTGTTGTCCACATAATAAGTTGATTGAGCAGCAGATCTGGCATGTACTGAGGAATAGTTACATGTGACACTGCAGTGCGTGACATTATGGAGTGAACGTAGTAGCCCCTAACATATAGGGGCCATGCTCATGATGTTCAGACATACCCAGGGTGAACACTGGATGACAGCAGTGAGGCCAAGTAAAACCTACTCCACTCAAGTCAAGGAGGTAATGGAGTAACAGGTCTTGTGTTGTGATGACTCGTCTATGCATTTAGAGGAATGATACGTTAATGAGTGGTATTAATGAGTGTATGTTACCAAGTGTGCTGCAGGATGTGGAACATATGTGAATAAATGTGGGACTGTCTGTAAAATCAGGGACAGGTAGGTATTAAGGTAGAATGTCAGTGTGTGTGTGTGTGTGTGTGTGTGTGTGTGTGTGTGTGTGTGTGTGTGTGTGTGTGTGTGTGTGTGTGTCTATACTGTTATGCAATGCTGCACAGGTCTTAACATGCATTTCTTGTTTTCCCCCACAGGTGGCGAGGTGGGTCAGGGTCCCTCCTGCATGAAATCTGATGTTGGTGTCCATACAGACACCAAAGATTATGACAGTACTGTTGAGGCACAGGCGAGTTTGTCAGAGGCCAAAACTCCGCCATCGTTTGACATCCCTTTCTTAGTCACCCCAACTCCGCACACAGTTACAGTGCCTATACATACCCCATCACCAGTGGCCATAGCAGAGGGACAGTTGGTGGTTGGTGGCAGTGCACAGGAGAGTATAGTATATATGCCTACTGTGTCTGGTCACAGCAGGCATAGCTGGATGTCCGGCAGGGCACCACATAGCAGATGTACTGGGGTGCTCATGGTTGGGCCACTGGTCATCATGCCCCTGGCAGACGCACCACAACTGGTACCACCAGGCGCATGTTTCAGACTGTTATGGGGGCGGAGGCATGTATGGAACTGTACACCAGACAGGGCCTGAAGCTGCAGAGGGCTGCTCTCTCATCTGCAAGCGACAACTTCCATGAACATTCTGGTGCCCTCCGTGACTATACTGAGGTCATGAATAGATGGTTGAGTGAGATGGTGGGCCTCATCAACAGTGGTTTGTCCGTGCTTGAACATGTGGTGGGAGTGCGGCGACAGCCGTGTGGATGTAGGCCAACAACACCAACAACGGGTGGTTGACGTGTACGTGCTAGGACACCAAGGTGCTCCTGTAGTGGCAGTACCAACCCCAGCACTGCAGGGGGGTGCTGTCCACACCACACCACAGTAGGCCACGTGTATGTGGCCCTGGCCAGTCCCAGGAGGGACCTGGTTCCAGCGGACATATGTCATCACCAGGGGAGAGTAGCACATCAAGGCCTGTACCTGAAGTTGCCCATGGAACCCCTGGCAGGCACAGTCTGCTTGTCCATGGCCAGAGGTTGTGAACTACACAACCTGCCAGGTATGGTCTGCAGCTGTCCAAAAACACCTGTATAGGGCAGCCACATGGCAGAACTGTGTGCATGCTTACCCACACACTATACAAACATATCTAGGGCACCTCCATACCTGCACACACCACATCACCATGCCCATTTCAAATTATTATACCCTTCACCCACACACATGGTGTCAAATGTATGGCTCAACCTCAGTCTCTGGCAAACCAACAACATACCCTGTGCATATGATGATACCTCTGCCACATCCCTGTCATCCATAACATCAATGCTAATATGGTTCTGATGCACAGTGAGTGTACTACAGTGTACCAATGTACTGCTGTGTAACATGTTGTCAGGCATAATGTTTAATGCATACATGTCAGGTAGTGTAGCTGTCCAGCCATCATGCATTATAGCTGTTAGTAACACTGAGTGATTGTGGTCTCCATAATATTATCCATGTGTGTTGTAGGTGTACATGTGTCAGCAGGAGGATGGTCTGCAGTCATATTTCACAAGGAGAATGGCACTGTGGTGACACCATGGTTGTGACATATCTTGGGTACAGTTGAACACATGTCTCAGGTTTGTGTAACAGTTATTGCCTGTGCCACATGGACAGGTAACCCACTGGGACATGTATAATCAGCAACCTGATGTAGATCCATCCATATACATGCACACTCTTACTTAGCAGCACTGGGACTAGACTCCTACCTAGGTATGTAGTGCTACTGAAGTGTGTGGCTTTCATGCACACACCACACAGCGTTTAGGGTGAGGTGTGTTCCAAGTTACATGCAGAAAATCCCCAGACATGTACAGTATGGTAATGTGGGATGTAATAGTTGTACATCGACAATACATAGTGTGACATACCATCATATACACATTAACAGACACATAACAGGCAGACAAGAGACCTGAGCCTATCTGTGCTAACTAACTTGTTGGTGTGTCCAATGTGTTACAGGTAGGCTGCACACAGCACATGCATAACTGGGCTGGATTGCGGTATCAGTTTTCTGTATGGTTGATGGTGAAAGTGGTCACCATACAGTGGTACATGGGACATACACCAGGAGTACCATAGTGTAATGACAGTGTACACAGCACCCACATCCCACAGTGGATATTGTACTCACTGGAACCTATGATGACACTCTGAAATACCCACCATCACACATTGCCCATGATTGCGATACAACCCATTGTACATCCCAACAGTGGTACAACAAGGATATGCATTTAATGCACATGCCACTGGCATGGTAGGGTGCTGCATTGTCATTCCTCACCTATGGGCAGCAACAACACTATTCATACTACTGTTTAGAAATGCGTATTGTAATAGGAGTGTGTGGCCTTGGAATTATGTACCCTACAGATATACAGACATGCACAAATACACACACTTGCCAGAACTCAATGGGTATCCTATGCCTATTGACCCATTTGTGCAACACTGTTGTACTGGTACAGAAAGGCTCATGTAGCCATTAGGGAGAGGAGCATAACAGGGTACATGTAATGTTCAATGCAGCAGCAGCCACATCTTATTATGGCAATGGGTGTTGCGGTGGTTTTAAAGGCCCTCATGGTATTCCCAGTTACAGGTGTACTAATACACAGGGATGGCTATTCTCAGTAATGCACATGTACACATGTGCTAGTAAAGGGGTGCATCGCTGCAGGTGGTCATAGGTGTGTACCTGGCTATTTTTTATGGAGACATGGGTAATCTAGGGGATGTGTGTACAGTGGTATCATACCACCTGCCATGTGCCAGCAGGCAGTCTATCAACCGACACCACTGTGGTGACCCTCAGGGTGAGAGTGACATGCATCAGCCAATCTTCTGGGTGCCTCCTGCAAATGGCCACTGAGGTGATCCAGTTGATATGTATGCAACATGTATTACAATGCATGGTTAGTGTCTGTGATAGAGACCTGTACCCAAGCATGCTCTG